>NC_048315.1:6530872-6554944 GCF_013100865.1 Trachemys scripta elegans | reverse complement strand
TGGTGGCACCTTAAAGACTAACAGATTTATTTGGGCATAAGCTTTCGTGAGTAAAAACCTCACTTCTTTGGTTGCATCCGAAGAAGTGAGGTTTTTACTCACGAAAGCTTATGCCCAAATAAATCTGTTAGTCTTTAAGGTGCCACCACACTCCTTGTTGTTTTTGTAGATACAGACTAACACGGCTACCCCCTTATACTTGACATCATTTAATACAAGAAGCCCAAGAAAATAATTGGACAACTTCCTTCTTCCCAAAACATTTATTTTGGTGTCTCAACAGAAAGCTGTCTATATATGAAGTATTTTATAACTGTTTCTGCCTTTACTGAATCTTTAAGAGGAAAGGACCAAGAGCTTTCCACCTGCTTACAGTCTAAAATATATACATACCTGTTTAGTTTAAAAAAAATGTTTCCAGGGAGAAGACTCCCAAGGTCCCCTTAACACTTTTTTATACTAGGGAAGGCAAAATAATGCTTATGTATTTTACAGGTAAAGCCACCACTAGTGGCTTCCTGGAGCCCCACATAAAATGACAGACCAAACCACGGTCTCGCTTTTTAAAGAACAAAAGGGTATTACTTACACTACCTCTCTCCCCGCCCCCCATCTCCTTCCACCGCCGAAATGGAAAGAAACTCCGAGCCCATCCACCTTCTCTGGCTGCTTAAGGTACTAGTACTTTAGGAGGAAAGAGCTCTGACAACATTAGAAAGCCTATACTAGTTCAGCCCAAGCGGTTAAAATTAATTTCTTCACAACTGGTTATTTAAGTTCCTGAAATCATTATAATTTCTGCAGTACCCAATACATCTTGAAACCTATTTTATTTTGGTCTTCCAGGAACATTGTGTATTGCTGCATTTTAAGTGCCTTTTTCACTCCAGGAATACACGGTATTTCTATAATTAAACATGAAAAAAATAGCTTACGCCAAACCATGGTTAGACGTTTGAATTAAACCAGCACAAACAAGTAAACACAAAGTGATGGATGATGCTACCATCTCCTTTTCTCAACCAGTTATGCCTAAACCCTGGGTGCATGTGTCAATATTTTAATCACTGAAGAGAGGTACTTAAGGTTGCTGCCCCCAGAGTTTCATCTAACTTCTATTTTTTATGTCCTGTAGGGTAAGTGTCTACAGAGTCCATTTAATTTTTAGTGTACTTAATTTCAAATACGTTTACACTTTTTATTCTTTTCAACATACATTTCATGAAGTCATTGAACAATCAACAAATGTTGATAAACCTTTATTCACTATTTATTTGGGCCAGATTACAATCAGTGACCTAAAGATGAAAGGCTCTAGATACCATTAAGCCTGAACCATCCAGTTCCAAAACCTGATGTCCTATGAGGCACAAAAGCTATGTACAAAAGCAATAAAGTGAAACCAGTTTCACTAATAAACCATGCTTTAAAAAGCTATATGCTTAATACCCACTTCAAACAAATGCAACCCTAACACCTGCCCTAGATTCTGATCTTGTTTACTAAGACAATTCTGCTGCCTCTACCGCTCAATAAGCATTTTTCCTTCTCACTAAACTATTACCTATTTTAGCATGTGATAAAATGATCATCCCTGATAGCACACAAATTAGTTACGTCTTGCCTTATACTCACTTTAACATGTGTCTGGTTTTCCTACATAGTAGAATTAAATGTAAATGCGGTGGTGATAAATAACTGCAACATGACTTAGACAAAACAACAATTTAATATAAATTTTACTAACAAATTAGAGAGCTTTTGACCCTTGGATACTTTTGTTGTGCATATTCAGACTAATATTTTTGCACTTCTCAAACCTGGAGTAAGTCGTAGCAGATTTATTTAAATGTGAAACTTCCAATTACTCCTTATTACGTGAATTTGAACTGCAGCTTCACAAGGCGGCTGCTTTAACAAGTAGATAACGTTGTATCACAATTCCAGGCACTGAAAATTTAAATGACTAATACAATACGAAAGTTCTCAGCACAGATCTCAGTCTGAGATTCCATGACCTTGTGATTTAAATTTAAAAACCTGTTCCTAAGGAATAGCTGACTGCAAGCCCTTATGTGAGGTGCTGGTATACTGGTCAGCTAGGGGTTCATGTTATCCTTACATAAAGTGAGGACATTCTATACCTCAGGCTTCTCTCCTTCCTTAGCTTCACCGCCTCAGGCGTTTTACTCTAAGAGTGCTCCATTTGAAAAAGTTATGGCCTTTTCCAGGGTTGGCATCAGTGGTAACTATAACTATATTTGTGCAGGGACACATTCACTATGTATGCTGTATTATTCGACAGCACTGCATTGTCTGCCAGATGGAAGCCAGAAACTGAGAGCAGAACAATTCATCTCAATAGCCTGTACAACCTACACATGATGGCAACCCAGACTTAAAGTCAGACCCTTAGAGGGGGTAGGATATAGACCTCAATATTGATTCAAAACCTGTTTAAGTTATTATAATTTATTTTAATTTTAGGTTATTACAAACTTGTCTTCACCTTTAATGAATTTTGACACACACAATCCCTTGTTATTTAAGTCTCAGGCCTCCATGTAGAGTTTCCCCATAGTACTGAGATGTGCCAGTTATTTGTTATGAGAAAGGGAAGTGGGATGAAAAGCAGAAATGAGTTTGGTTTTAACTAAGCAGGATTGTACCCATATTTGTATAGAAATTAATGTGATGAGCGCATGATAAATGGGACAGTATCTTTACTGTCTGCTACCGAGAGTTGCCACTTGTTCAGAGAGATCCATTTTACTGGGGAGTTCATGAAACTTACAGCCATAAAAGAAATGTATACAATAATACAGGCATCTGTCAAGTAATGCAATATTACTAGACCATAGTAACTAGCTCACACATCTCCTCAGGGTAGAAACACAAAGGCAGTGAGTGACCTGCTTCAGATTAATACTGACTGAGATTCATGAATGTTTATATAATGAACTTGAGTTGAACTATTTGTTTTCTGAAACGTACATTCTTAAGTACAGCAAATTAGCTTTCAAAAAATACCAAAAATATTTTCTCTCGGTAGATAACAAGTCTATGAGCTATTTTACACACACATACACACAGCCTGCTGTTTACAGATAATAGATTTTCAAGAATATTGTTAATGTGTGTTTATAATCTGACAGTAGAAGAACCATACAGCACAAAAAAAAAAATCTAGCGTCATACACCTTCTAAGACAAAACTCATGTTAGCCAACATAGCAATATATTATCACTTGTCCAATGAAGTGGGATGAAATTTCAGTGTTTTGCAATGGAACTCCTAGTAGTGCTAATTTGGAGCTATGAATCCAGTTCTTTAAAGTTGTAATTTAAGTAAGTACAGGATTATTTATATTCTGATATCGTACCTGATGTAAAATTATAGCTTTCTCACACATAGCTGAATCCAAAGTAATATCTTATAAAAAAAGGAAGATTACTCCTAAATTACACTGAAATAAAATGTTCTTACTATAAAAGACTAAGTCACACACAACTCTACTAAGGAAAGCCATCCTAAAACGGTTTTCTTGCTGGCAGGTTTGCTATAATTTAGAAGACTGTTTAACGAAAGATTAGCACTGCATCCCTTTTCCAGCTCTCTGCAGGGAACACCTTATCTCCAGTCCTTTGGAGTTAAATTAAAATTAAGTGAAACTGCACAATCTCAGCTAAAAATTCTACTGTAAAATACAGTAGTTATAACATAGCTTCAGTCAATCCAAACGTTGGAGAGTATATTTAGTTCAACAGCATAATTTAAATCTAAAGCAACTTGTACAGACTTATGATTCTAAAAGTTTTTAAATTTGTAAATACCTAGCTCTATAATTTTTAAATATTCCCAAGAATAATTATATTGTAAAATAAATGAGAAAATCCTAAGTGATCCCCCAGATTTCTTACTATGGAGTCTAGGTTTTGTTTGCTTTTTTAAAAGGGAAAGGCCATCAATCACTAGTAGGTGTAAGTCAAGAATTCAACTGGAGGTTGCTAGATGTAGCGTGATTTTTAGAGGGCATGGTCATCCACAAATCCCGCTTCTAGCAATGGGAGTTACAGGTACTAAACACCTCCAAAATTTAAGAATAAATAAATCAAGCTACTTCTAGTCAAGAGCCTAATGTCAGGTATAACAAGATGCTAGATATAATATC
This sequence comes from Trachemys scripta elegans, assembly GCF_013100865.1. NCBI lineage: Eukaryota > Metazoa > Chordata > Testudines > Emydidae > Trachemys > Trachemys scripta. The sequence goes on along the minus strand of NC_048315.1, from coordinate 6,550,773 downwards.
TAATGTCACAGGGAAAAAATTTAAGTTGCAGAATGAAATTTAAATTTTATTGTTTTTCTTCTCATCCTACTTAAGCTTATTTAACAGACATGTATAAAGATAATATCCCTGCCCTGAGGAGTTCACAGCCTAAGGCCCCATTCCTGTGAACATGAACCTGCGTGTAATTTTAATGCAACTACTCATGTACTTAAAGTCAATCGGACTAGTCCGACGCTTCAAGTTAACCATGTGCAAACATTTGCAGGATTGGAGCATAAATACCATATGGAAAACAAACAACAACTTACAGGATTTCATCTTCAAGCAACAGATACCACAATCTTCAATTGCACACTGTGCAGTATCAAAACTATTTAAATTATCTCTAGATGCGAACAGTATTTTCTTTAGAAATCAAAATAAAAGTCTCACTAAATCAGAAGTCAGCCATTCTTACTACCAAACAGAGCTAAGCAGGTTTTGAAAAAGTATACAAAGTTGTCTTAACATTTTAGAAACTCTTCTCTTTATCTTCCAGGACCCTGTATTTTTACCCCTCCCCATTTCTTGCCTTACTTTGAAACACTTTAAGATGAACCGACTGCTGTTCAGGATGCACCTTTCTTTTTTAACTAGTGGAAGTTCTAATGAATGTCATATTAAAAAGCATGGACCCACTTTGGCTCAGGTACATCCATGCAAGCCCACCTAAGTGGGTTGCACATGCCTACGACAGCAAATTTACTCTGTATTTAAAAAAAAAAAAATATTCCCTACTAGATTTTTTTAAGACAATTGAGTGTAAATCGATTGTAACAAATATTTTTAAAATCTTAATTTTACCACTTCTGCTGTTTGCTTTTTACATTTCACTGTGCCTCAAAGGAAAGAGACTTGATACAGCTGACTACTAGGTTCTCACACACTAGCACAACACTGCTAGTTGAGTGAAACGCTATAGGACAGTACTTAAATCTAAAGGCATGTCTATACTAGAAGTGCTACAGCGGCACCGCTGTAGTGTGACACTTACTACAGCAATGGAAGGGGTTCTTCCAATAGTGCAGTAAATCCACCTCTCTGAGAGGCAGTAAACAGGTCAATGGAAGAATTCTTCCAGTAATCGAGTGGTGTTTACACCAGCCCTTAGCTCAGTTTAACTACATCGCACAGGGCCTAACATTCTGCATGGCCCTGAGCAATGAAGTAAGCAGATGTAATTTTGTAGCCTGGACCAGCCCTAAATCAATTTAAAGGTCATGACAATTGAAATTAATCCTAACATTTTGCACATCAGATGCACAGCAGTGTCCTTTTTAAAGGATCAAGGTCCACCTTTCTTACTGCTAACCATGAATGTCAAACAACTAAAGAAACCTAAATGCAGTAACATCAGTGAAAAATTAAACTCTCAATTTTCTCCCAAAAACTGATCCTAGTAATTTGGTATCCTGAATTTAATATGTTCCAGACTATGTGTGATGGCACCAAGTCACTTAATTTGAGCATTTGTGGCAAAGTATGGTATTTGTATATTGATTATTGGAAAATATCAATGAACAGAGGCTCCATTTTCCTCTTCAATGGGAAACAATAACATGCTTAGTAATTTTATCCCAGAGTCTTTCAATGATTTGAAAAAATAAATGTTAATTGGCTTCTATATACCATTTGGCTTGGGAAAAGGAGGGTGTTGGTAGAAGACAACTGGTTTCCTAGATAAGTTGGATGATTCCAGCTCTTCTCTTAGAAATCTACCTTACACCTTCTATCATCCTGCTTATAGACTCTGGAAGCAGAGAGGAATGTGTTGCTGATCCACTGAGAGAGAGACTAAATTATACATAACATTTCAAACCCACACAAATATTCAAACTCTAGTCAATCAAAGCCTGGCAGATATCCCAAGCGGTACTATTTCAGCAGTTTTTGCCAAAAACTGAACTATAGCAGCAGACATACAGAGACCTTAATTTGCTATAAAAATATTATCTGTATACTAACAAACAAGAAAAACAAAAACAATCTATGAAGCAATGTCAGGAGAAGTGATGTCTGCTGAGAATGCTGAGGTCAAACAAAAATTTTCATATACCACGGTTCTCTGGTTGATGCCAATAATCATTTTACACCTAAGTGAGAAATATCAATACAGCAGCTTGTACTTCCCATTTTTCAGCATTTGGCTGCTCTTCAACACCCTTGCAAAGAAGGTTAGATTTTGCAGAAATAAGGCATCTCCAATGGACAAAGAGCATCAGATTTAAGTAAGACCAAGTGCTGCTATTAAAAATGCAAAAAAGTCATGCTTGGACAACAAGCATCACAGCAGAGAAAGATCAGGTTCAGAGAAATTTTGTGTAGAGGGTAGACCAATGGATAGTCAAGATTAATGGGTTCTTTTACTGTAGTACAAAGAAACACCAGTGCATACCATGTCTATGCACAGATCCTATGGTGGTGAGCACCACAGAAGTGACTAAAAATATTAATTCTAATCCTATTAGTAAACAAAAGCAACGCAAACAAGCCAACCAAAAATATGCTGTTTCTCCCACAACCCCTCAAAAAAATCCTCAGAAAAAAATTTAATGCTGTAATCACATTACATCATATAATCAGTTACAGATCATAGGTGGGATTAGAGCCAGCGTTCATTAATATAGAACTATATTTCATTAATATTGGCAGAAGTAATAGCACAAAAGGCCTGATAGATCTTTACATACCAAAGATCTCTGATGATACTCCAAACACAACTTTATCTGGCTACATGAAAGGAAGTCAATCCTTGTTTTTACATTAGATCATTTAAAAACACTAAACTCAAAGGAGAGTCTAACATACGTACATTACTGAAACAAATTGGAAAAAACAGAGGAGATGAGAATTTAGTATATGTTCGGGGGAGGAACACTCCTAGAATATAGGATTAAAGCACCTTACAGTACTTTTAACATGGCTGTACGTTTTCCTAAATTATGGTCACACACAAATTCACAAGACACCATACAAGGACATATCTGTTCAGTTCCCATCGACATTACTGGGTAAAGAGCACTAATTGCCTGTGCATTGCCTTGGAAAAATTTACCCCCAAGTACCAAAAATAAAGACTACCAAGTACCAACAGTATGTGACTGTGCATTGCATGCCATTGGTGGTTTGATAAAAACATGCAAATACTGGATTTTAACGCCAGGGGCTTCTCTGTCCCTATTATGCTGAGCTAAATGCTCACCTTTAACAAAGAAAGTAAAATTCTCCTGCTCCAAGATGTCCCTCAGTTTGAGCTCTGGTTTTGCTAGTTCTCTTAACGTTCTGATTTTTTTTTTAAGTGATAGTTTTACAGGTTCAATATCAAATTTATAGAACATACAATTAATCTCTAACTAAAGAATAATCTTCCCTGTAATCACTTGCTCAGTATTTCCCCCTGGAATTTTTGTCCTACTTATACATGGAAATTTTATTACTTTTTTCATTACTCTGCATTGTGACTCCACGGCTGCTATGAAGTTGTCAGGAACCAAACCAATTTCTGAGAGGTTTCAAAGAGGCAAAATATACAAGTTATTGTAAAATATTTTGGGGAATATTCCCAATCTGCAAAAGGCAATTGAAACAACTGGATCAATGGATTATAAACTCTGTAATATATTGTGAAAAAACTGAGCTACATCCACATTTAAGAATTCTCATGACCAGTCTACCAACAATGACATCATTCAAATTGCATGGTGCATCTCAATTTGAACTAACTCAGATATTGTTATCACATAGTTACCACAAACAGTAGTTAAAAGGAATTTAGGAAAGAATAGTATAGTTTTGATACTGTTATTAGTATACATTGGTACAGTATTTTCTTTTAATAAATCTTTTTCTTGACAATAGTGACACACCCCAGTTGTCAGTGAAAGCGTTTTCTTGGTTCCATTAGCCCCAACCATAGTGCACATCAAGGGTTTAGTATCACATGTGGAGATAGGAGAAGAAGATTTGTTTATTACAATAGGATTTCCTGATTTTCTATAACATGAGTACTTTATGTGGCATTTAATCTTCAACACACTTTACTCCTCACAGCTAGGATCCTCAAAAGGAATGTTAAGTATTATTAGGCTGTTTGTTCACCTGTAAAAGGACCCCCAACAGGGTACAAGCAATCACACTGCCATTTGGGTTACACTGCTTCAATCAAAGCTGATCACTATGTGCTCTGCAGAAGTCTCCATCATAATACTAGTATGGACTAGAATGAGTACATCATAGCCTCAATAGTGCATATAATCCTCTCAGTCTGAGAATTTAAAAAATATATATATATTGGCCCTATTTTATATCCTTAGGAATTAAAGCCTAAGTTTATACCCCTAGGAGACCAACTTTACAAGCCTCAAAGGGAGCGGGAAAAACTAAAATTTTAGAAACCTCTAAAGATCTGTAATTGCTTTTCCCATACGTAATGCTGCAATTTTAAAGTGTGAGCTCTTGGGATCTTCTAAGACTGAAAAGTGCTAACTGCTTTCCAGTGCCTTGCCTTAGCCATGTCTAGCCCTTATAGGTTATGAGATATACTCCCAATTCTCTTGACCAAAGACTTTTTTGGCTTCCTGTCTTATGACAAGGAACCATCTCCTCCAGACATTGTTATTGGTAAGCTGAACAGAAAGCTCCTCCACGAACTACTGGTGCCACCAGAAAACAGAGAGAACCTCCACACAACAAGGTCGGGACTGTAAGAAAAGGAACTCCAAATCAAGATGCGAGACAAGAATGAAGACAACAGCCACATTTTAGGATGCTTATCCAAGATGAACCACCATATCTTTTCATTTTTTCCTATCATCTGTTTCTATATCCTGCTCTCCCATACTTTTTCCTTCCAGCCACACTGCCTTTTGCCTCTATGGCATACGTTTCATACTCTATGTAATTCTTTTAACATCCTCTGGAAGAAAAATTTGAAAACTTCTTTCTACTCTTTCTATCGTGAGGATGTTTCATCCAACTTAGATTAAATACAAATCCCTGCTCTTCTGATCTGCCACTTTGTCTACAGTGCTTGCAGTGTGTATCTATTGCGATTAGGTATTATCAGAAACGAACAACACAGTAGGTTCAGCCATGATTCAGAAGAGCAGCTGAAAATGGCTTCTATTTTATTACCTCCAGGAAATATAGTCAGATGGCTAGCATTTATTAAAATTAATTTTACATTAAACAGTGTTTACCCAGGAAGTATGTGGATTACCCCGAAGGAAGAGAATATACATGTAAATAAGAACTACATCCAAACCAGTAAAAGCTAAGCTCAGAATTAAATACTGGTCACAGATAAAGAATTCACTACTAGGAAATTCAGAGACTAGAAATACTCTGGACATTATCCCACTGTAAGTTTAATGTCCTGCCTATACGTTAAATGTAACCATATTGGGGGGACCAAGTTACAACACAAGCTGTCCCACACGTTAAGTATAGGTTCCATTTTAGAGTCGGGGAAAACCTACCTGTATTCAGAAGGATTCTTAACCAGATACACTGAAAAATGGTATCATGCCTTAAAAATTTCAACTCTGACCACTTCCCTGCTGTCTCGTGTAGAATAAACTTCAGAGTTAAAATTAATCTACATCTTCTGAAGATATTTATTTTAGGAACGGTCTACAGTAGCCTTACGGCAAAGGTTAAGAACTGAGCTTATTTTGCTACAGCCAAATAGGGATCTAACCGGAATAGTCTGGCTATTATGGACAGGGCCAAATCATGCTTGAAGAATGGCCATCAGAAAGAAAATAAACTTCAGCCTAGGTTCCTACCTGGGAAAAGTTCTAACATACATTGGCCAATGTAGATGAGGGCCAAACCGACTATGTACAATCCTTGTTTGGCTAAAATATTCAAACCATATTTCAAACAGTTCTTGACTTCTATTGTAGTTGATGAGTCAGATCTTCCCATGTATTTTGCTGTATTTCTTGGAATTCACAATTTTGTTTTAAAATAAGACTCTCTCACGCTATGGCTGTGATGCACATTCTGAGAATAAGTAGATGCACTGTTGGTTTGGTGAGCCTGCAGCCAGATCACAACAGTAGCACCCAGAAAGTGTGAATCGTCTTTTATTCCTTTTACTTAAGTGTTACTTTAAAGCCTAATTACTATCACGGAACTGTTAACTGCTTTACTGCCGAACAACATTCCAGACATCTAGCAAGGGCCCTTGTCCACTGAGGCTGGAAATATTTGATATGTCTTAATGTTCCATTCATCTGTTACTGAAATTAATGCATATTAAAGCAACAGCAAAGAAAGCTATAAGGAAAGAAAAAGCTGTGAGTGCTGGTTCACCTTTGATCAATAACATATGCAAATGTGAGACCAGAGGGACAACTGTCAGCGAAATGCAACTTAAAATATACACCTACACACTTAATATTTGCCTAGATACTATGGTGATTAGAAACATTAGAGGGATAAAAAAAAAAAAACAATGAGAAGAATGAAGGCATAGAGTCCAATTTAGAGCTAACTAATTTTTTTGTATTTTATAAGTGTGGAGAAATGCATGTATTTCCTTGTAAGATGGATGTGCTAGTGTAGACAGTGCACAAACATTTTATAACACGCCTACCACTGATAGAAAATGTAGTATTCCCTTCTGCCCTCAGCCTTGCTTCACATACAACCCTCTATATAACCTGAAGACAATCTCAATCTCAAATGGAAATGCTGAAAGAAAATCCATTTTACACTGAAGATAGATTTCATAACTCAAGCTTGTTACATTAAAAGTTATGATACCCAGAACCAAATCTGCAAGGTTTGTAACTCTATTAGCTTCAGGGTGAGGATGAGGAAATTAAATTACAAGTATTGTAAAACTAATTGAGAGGTCAGGTAGTGAATTCTGCAAATGGCCTCTGATAAAAAAAAGCAAGAGTTGAATTGGACAGGATAAAAACTGATAGCAAACAAATAACTATTCCTAAAATCTATTTCTGCTGCTGCACTTCCAGTTGTGAGAGTTCACATTTGAAAGCCGTAACATTTTAAACAATCATTGTGGAACACAGCAAAATGTGAATATCACCCAAGATTAACCTCAAAACGTGCCTTTTTATTATCAAATATAAATTTCTATATCTAGAGGAAAAACCTCAAATCTTTCCGGAAAACGTCATCTATTAATGTCGTGAATGAGGCAAAGAATTCCTTGCCTTGAATCCTTAATACCAAGTCAGAAAGAACATCTGTTTTCTTCCAAGTGTCTGATATTAATATAAAAAAAGTGACTCGAGTCACTAAGCATCTGTATCAGGAAAGGCGAGGAAGATTTTACAGTAAAGCTGACACAAATTACACTAAAACAGAAAAATAGTGATTTGGGGAGCTTTAGAGGTGTCCCCTACCTCTGAATGGCATGGTTTCCATATTTACCATCACTGTCTTTTTAACAGTACGATAATAAATAATTTTATCAACAGTTTAAGTGCCTTAACATGACCAACCCGGAAACATGAGAAAATCAGGGAAATAACACTTCACCCAGAACAACATATAGGATAGGGGTTATTAAGTAGCCAAGCCATTAATTACCATTCTCTCTAGAAGAAGAAATTAAAAAAAAGATCAAGATCCCTTGTGATGGTCTGCAGGAAGTTACTATGAAATACCAAAAGCAATTAGCCCCTGTTATGCAATTTCCCCTCCCCCCATCATCTACCATTCTTCATACAAATTACCATAAAACACATTAGAAACAAAGGTTTCAGAGTAGCAGCCGTGTTAGTCTGTATCCGCAAAAAGAACAGGAGTACTTTCTTTTTTTAGTTTTTTCTCTCTCCTGCTGGTAATAGCTCACCTTAACTGATCACTTTTGTTATAGTGTGTATGGTAACACCTGTTTCATGGGGGGGGTGGGGGGGTGGGGGGGGGTGTGTGTGTGTGTGTGTCTTCCTACTGTATTTTCCACTGCATGCATTCAATGAAGTGGGTTTTAGCCCACGAAAGCTTATGCTCAAATAAATTTGTTAATCTCTAAGGTGCCACAAGTACTCCTTTTATTAGAAACAAACTTCATCAAGTAGGGTATAGTGACTCATATAATGCACCAACAGCTTGACAATTATTTTTTCCCCCTAAAACAATCCTATTTCATTTATACAAACTGAAAAAATGCACCCAAATCCACAAATTTTAGTTTTAAAAAAAGTCACTCTCGGAAATTAAGTAATCATACCACATTTTTTTTCTTAACATTTGATAAAGGCTCTCCTGATAACACCTAGTCAATTTTCAGTCTGGAATAAGTTTTTATTCAAATGCATCCCTGACATACAAACTACTAGAAGTAGGAATTATCAGAGAAAGTGCTGATACATTTTAAAACACAGATGCATGCTCATGCTGATACTGCCATAACAAAATCTTATTTATAGAATCAACTTGATTTGTGAAATCCAAGTTTTACATGATTATCTATCCCCATATTTTCATTCCATCGCCACGGCTCAAATTCACTCATCAGTCCAATATAACATTTTTTTGTTTATTTTTCCAAGTTAGCTTAGCCAGTGTTTCAGTGCTTCACAATCCTTGGTATTTCCAAAATTAGCATGCTCATTCCTGGCAATTTCCATAGATTCAACTATATCAAGCCTTTCAGTGGCTGTTAAATTATTTCTATAGCACCAAAGAGGTAGGTCTTTTGTAATACCTAATTAGGTATTGCCCGAAGGTGCATGGTACATTGTCAGAGTAACCTTTAATCTGAACTAAGTCTAAACACCACCGGAGCTTAGAGATCTACCAGTTCAACTATCCAGTCATGCCTGCTAGTGAAACTCATTTACAATTCAGATGCCAATGTACCTTAGTAGATAAATAATCCAGAAAAAGAAAAACAGGAAACACTGGATGTTCATCTAAAATGCATAAAAAATATTTTAAAGGCCACCAACTAACTACTAGAACACCCACAATAAGGTTATAGTGAAACTCTTGGGGTACGTCTACACTTACCTCCGGGTCCGGCGGCAGGCAATTATGTTCTGGGATCGATTTATCGCGTCTGGTCTAGACGCGATAAATCGATCCTGGAAGTGCTCGCCGTCGACGCCGGTACTCCAGCTCGGCGAGAGGAGTACGCGGCATCGACGGGGGAGCCTCCCTGCCGCGTCTGGACCCGCGGTAAGTTCGGACTAAGGTACTTCGAATTCAGCTACGTTATTAACGTAGCTGAATTTGCGTACCTTAGTCCGAAGTGGGGGGTTAGTGTGGACCAGGCCTAAGTGTGAGGAACAACTCAAGCTCTGAGTCTGTATTCAGTTTTTAATAGCTCAAGAATACATTTTTATCCAGAGTGCAATTCTCTCCGGTACTGAACAGATTTTTATTGGTTTGAATCCTCATCACTCCTTTCCCTACCCTTCCCTTCATCTGTTACTAACTTAGAAAATGAAGGTATCATTTAGATGGTACATCTTCAGGTTGTGGGCTGTCTTTTCAATCTCTGTAAAGCACCATACAAAATTACAGCATTATCACTACTTGAACTTCAAGAATAAAGTTCTCCTTTTTACTGTTTTTTCCCCACTTTTTTCTGTTTTCCACAGCTTAATAGCAATAATGACCTCAAAGTCAGCTAGACTTAAGTCAATAATAAAAAAAAGCTTGGATTTTGCACAGCATAAGGATTCACTTTGGAGGTCAACTAAGGTTTTTCTTTCATCCAAATGTTCCATCATTTTTAAACCAGACGCCTGACATTACCTAAAGGGTGGGTGAAACAGTATTTGGGCATAAGAGGGAAGCTATGGTTTTCCAGCTGTGAAAAATTATTTTCAAACTAAATGTCATGGTGAACCTTGCAAAGTATTATTTTGTTATTTCTTTTCTAGCAAGTTCATAGCTAGAAGCAAATTCTTCTCAGATGTGTGACTTCGTATCTTAATCATCAAGGTAAATTACCAACTACTTTTCACCATAATATATAAAGTAAAACTGACAAGAGATTATTGATCAGATGGAAAATTGAATCATGTTTTGAGGTTAAAGAGAAATTGTTGCTAATAATCCTAGAAAATCCTGCACCCAGATTAGGATTAAGATAGTTGGCAAGATCTGAGGACAGGGGAAACCTCAGTTAGGCCTTTCAGTTGGGCAAGTGACTATCCCATTGGTCTCCTTTTCAACCACCACTTATTCACAATTCAGCCTTTTTCACTGGGAAGCCCACTAGTCAGCACAGCCTACAAATACTATTGCAAGACAGAGGTTTGTCTTCTTTGCCCCTGCATCAACCACTTGGCATGAGTCACTTCTGCACACATTCTGCATCAGTGCAGAGGCTTACTGTGTGCCCCAAAAGGATAAGCAAGGCAGAGAGTGAGGTTTGTGAGGTGAGGGGCTTAAATCCCTGGAGATAAATTTATAAAACAGGTAAAGCTGTCCTACTCATGAACGTGTTGTGAAGATAGCGGTCTACAATTTCTACAGTAAATCTTCATTCATGTCCTTATTTGTCCATGCACAGAGTGGACACCTGCCTTGCCTGTAACATGTCTGGGATATTTGAGGCAGTATTTCTTCTTTTCCTATTACAAGGTATGCAAAAACCTTCCAGTTCCAGAGAAAACTTCCATACAAAAGCCTTGGTAGCCATTACAAGGCTTTTTTTTTTTTAAAAACCCCAAAGACATCCTACAAATATTGATCGCTTATATAAGACTTTGAAATCACGCCACATTTTCAGCACCTTGGTTTTTAGCATAGTCTTCACCCTCAGTAGGGAACGGACTTTTTTCCAGACACTATGAAGGATGTTATCTAATGGTCTGAGCACAGGAACAGCTACATTTTTAATTCAAACTCTGTGGCTTTGGGCAAACCACTTAAGCCTTTTCTCCATGCAGAAACTTCATTTGTTTAACTTAAATCAGCTTTTAAATAGATGTGCAAGATGATGCTACTTTTTCAGGTAGACAAGCCTTTACAGATAAGGGAAAATGCGCATAGGAAGGGTAAAGAGGGGCTCGTAACTAACCTCTCTGTCTCATGGAGATGTTAAGATTCATAAGATAAAAAGAACAGGGTTGTTTAAATACTGTGTGTTATGCAACTAAACTAAAAAAAGACTAAAGCTTAAGAAAAAAAGTGTCCAACTAACAAAGCAGGATGTTGCTGAATGAAACACAAAAAGGTAATGCGCATTTTGCCACTATTTGAGTAGAATATTTTTAGACTACCACTAACTGCTAGAAATAACACAGTATTAAAAGTTTTGCGAATTAGACCCTTTCAAAATCTGAGGCAGAACCCTACATTAATGGTTTCTCTCATTTTACTAGATGGCTTCATTGTTTCATTATGTAAGTTACCTTTTCATATGAAAATTAAATGTAAAGGATGTTTTTTGTAGTTCTTCAGTACTGGAACTATCACATGGCTATTCAGACCCAAACCTGAAGAGCTCTGTGTAAGCTCGAAAGCTTGTCTTTCTGACCAACAAAAGATGGTCCAATGAAAGATATTAACTCACCCACCTTTTCTTTCATGGATATTCAAAGTCATTTAGATGACGTTTACTTTAAGAAAAAGTAAGTACTTCAAGAACTATAGTAACAGTATAGTGAATTAACAATTAACTTATTTAAAAAGAGAGATATAGGCTTGCATTTAAGAATGTAATTTAGAACTCAAACTCCAAAGGTTTCTTTTCTACTCTTGAACCTAAGCTAGGAAACCTTTCTTTTTATTACAGAGAAAAGAAAAGATAAGGTTCTACTAGGCAGCTCTGGAAACGTATACAGCTTTTATCACAAATCCAGGTAAGCGGGCTCCATGGCTTTCCTCCCAATTTCTCAATCTATTCTACATCTAGAAGGCTGATTCTTTGTGCAACTCAAACATAATTCAGTCTCTGAGGCAACTTAGTTCAGAGCTCACCTGAGCAAAGCTTATGATTTAGCTCAACTATCAGATTGTTTTGTGCTGCAGAATGCACACCACTGGGCACTGAACCACTCAGTGTTTTTAAGCTAAAAAGGCAAAAATAGTTCCAGAAGGAAGTATGCACACTACAATTAAACTATCAGGTAAGGATGTATTAAAGTAGTTGCCTGTTTAAGACAGCAAGTGTCTTTTTCCCCCCCAAAAAAGATATTAGTGTTTTTGCCAAGTATATCCAGGAATAGTATCACCAAATACTCAAATGAAGCCACCTCTGAGGTAGTATCCAAGTGGACAAATGAAACAGCACATTGAACAACAGTGAGGAAGGGAATTGTTGCTCAAAGACATTAGGGAAAACTATTTTTTCATAGATCAGACAGAACTTCATTTCTAAGGTCTCATCAGAAAGATCTACACACAAACTGCATATTCAACCTCAGCAGGTTAATAGTATCAGCCAACCCTTCAGAAAGTCTAATCTGTGACCACAAAGAGTCCAGGAGTTCCAAAATCTGACGCTTAGACCCTTTCCTTTTTCTATCTTCATATCTTGGATTCCTTACTCCACTTATTAATTTTAAAAAGATACTTTGTTTAAAGAAGAAGGTAGTTAGGTAACAAGAACAGTTATCTACCACAGGATTTACAAAACCAATGGGTCAAGTACAGCAGGACTCAAGTTGCCCTTCTCTATTTCAAACTAACAGCCTTTTATTACTGATGATGCATACTATTCTCAAGAGCTTCTAAATTCAAATTTCTAAATTATTCCTCTAGAACGCTGTCAGCTAGATTCAGGCCCCAAAAGATCAACTTGGTCAAGACAAGCTTGTAAAGAACCCAAGATGAATACAAATATTATTAAAGATTTCAATTGTTGTGCTAGTGCAGAAGAACCAGAAAGTGAAACTGACTTGAAATAGAATTAACCTATTTTCATGGTGAAAGCTATAAGTGAGTTAAAAAGGCATAAAAACTGTAACCTATAACAAGTAAATGGCCTACACTGTGAAAAATAAATTATGTTTTCAGTGTTCAGTTGTCATAATCTAAGGTGTTAAAAAAAAAATCAAAATCTTTTCCTGTTATCTGACAGTGTACTTTTAGATTACACTAATATTTAACACGATCAGCCACTCAACATACAATTTCTTCGGTTTATATTTTTAACGTTCAGCACATCACTGATGACTCCTTTCTTTAACCATGTGTTCCTCTGGCAGACAGCTTACCCTCTTCCATTTTAATCTCAAGTAACAACATGCTGACAACATAAAAATCTAACATTATGAAGTTGCTATCACAGACTGATTTTATGCTTCTGAATAGTGAGGACTCTTCTTGCATTCACCAAATCAATTACAAGCAAATGCTTTTGCATTTACTCTTTTTTTTAAAGACAGAATAATTTCTCATTTATGAAGCACCTGCCTTCTTAGATCTCGTCTATGCTAAAGCCTTCCACATAATTTGTCTAGCACTACTGGTAGTATGTAACACTGGAAGAATTGTGTAGGTGCTAGGCAACTGCGCCAAGAGTCCTAAGGTAAATGCTCCCTTAACGCAAAGAAGTTACTCAACGCTTACCGTAGTTTGAGCATCCATTCACCTCAGAGCACCAAGCATTTGGCGCAAAGACTACACAAATGCACATTTGGTTCCTACTATCCAATTCATTCCTCTAAAACCTAGAGTTGTAGAGAAGTAGAACTCCAAGGAGGAGGAAGAGGTAGGTGGTTATTGTGTATACACAAAGGCAATACACTCAAACTACAGTTACAGGCTAGATACCTCTCTTTTCTGAGAATAGTTTTTGTACATTTCTACTTGTGGCAGCTTATTTAGGACTCCTCAAGCCACTTATTTGGGTGTTGTACTGCTGCTTTTTTAAAAAAGGCCCTCCCAAAAGAAGCATAGCTCTAGAAACTAAGTTGTCAAATGTTGAGTAGTACCATGTGAGTTTATGAACACCAGGTTTATAGCTCTATAGATTTATAAACAGGAAACATTATGAAACCATGCATTATCTCACACACACACACACACACACACACACACACACACACACACGGCCTTAACCATAGAAAGCCCTAGGACCCTCAGTGAATGTCACCCTATACGATGTTTAACATGTCTCAATACAACATTTATCAAAGCAGATTAGATTCAGTCAAAGCCCTATGATGCAAGCAGCAAGGAGTAATAATTACAGATTAGGATACAGAACAAAATAAAGTGGTCTGGGCGACCACTTGAAAATAGAAAGCCTTCTGTTAGAACCCCAGGAGAAAGTGTATGCTATTGTCTAGATCCTCGGAAAGACAACTAGTATGACCAGAACCTGTTTTGTCTGACTGGTGGCTAGTGAAATTAGTGGGGGGAAGGTCTGAAGCCCTTTTCTCTAGTCTAACTGGTACCTGTTGTAATTTGTCTTGAGCTGGAGCAAAATCAAAGGCACTCTGCCTTGCAGTTGGTGCAGAGACATCTACTGATGTAACATGTCATTTCTTCAATAGGTCCATTGCAGTCTGTTGTAGAGAATATTTCTGCTGGTCCTACAATCTGCAACTTAGATTGTGGGCACATTTCCTTTGCCGGCCAAATGGAAGCCACGTGATGCACCCAATAAGCCAGCCTCCAGTCCCACAGAGTAGTTAGCAAACCTCTTTGCCTGTTATAAACCAATGCTGTTGTGTTGTCCACCAGTACTTGGACCATGCAAGGCTTGCTCAATGGCAAAATACTTTAGATGGTTCTTAGTTTCAGAACAGTTACACGGAACTTGGCTTCCCATGTACGCATCACAGCACACCATAAGATTCCAACAGTGAATCCCCCAGAGCAGATAAGATGCATCACTGATTACAACCACAGAGGGGATTCCCCTCTACTCCTACCAACTAAAGGAGCTGGGCATTAAACACCCATTCCCTATCTTCACTAGCCATTCCATCAGTGCTGCTACCAGTAAAGCTGGAATGGTGGGAGATATGAAGAAAGATATCAGTTTATATGCAGCCTAGATGTCTTACTGTGACATGTGGTAACCTAAAATCAAGGTATTCATATTCCAGCTCTAGAAATGTACATAAACTGTACATAAACTTAATTTTACATTTTTAATACCACAATCATCTCATTAACCTTACTACCCTTGATTCCCGGATCAGGATTCCTGTGAAGACAACAGCATTTCACTCTACATATAGGTGGGGAAGGGACATTTTGCTTTGCTCTCCAATAGTAAAAATAAAAAAAAGAGAGAGAGAGAAAGAAAAACAGAACATTCTGGTACATCCCATATCAGACGATGAGAATAAAAATCCTACACCATACCCTTGGTTTGGCACCAAGATAGCAGCATCTTGGAAAATACCCAAGCTGGATAGATAACTTTTACTTATCTATTTCTAAAAACACTTTAATTAAGATCATTTTTCTGAGCTTTTAAATAGTCCAAATTTCTCAGGACTTGTCTCTAACTATATCAGCAGCTATTTGTAATTGTACATAAGTGTTTGGAAGGCTATGCCATTTTTTGTTTTTTGTTTTTTTTTTGTGACTACAGATTCTTTGTCCACAAACAATGCAAAACAATGAAACAAACAACCTATCAACAGCTGCTCATCTCTCCAAACAGTGCGCTCATTGACCACACTGTGATGCCATTGCAGATCCCATCTTAAGAAAAACATACAAGACATTTATTTGTTTTAAAGTTGTCTATGCCTCCCCAAGTACATTCAAGACAAACTGGACCTTCCTCCCTAAATAACATTATGCAGATCCATGACTAGTCACTGAAATTTCTACTGAGAGAGTGAAGTTACCTGACTGAATACAGTTTCTATGCACTTTGAATAAACAGTCATGGACTTAGCATGCTCTGACTCTCTCTTATTTTAAAAAAATCAATATTTACAATAACAGTTTTGCCTTCTATTGTCACGACTTCCCAACATATTAATAAATTTAAGTTAAGCGCATCCTGCTATTTTCCACAAGTTAATCAGCATGCACTTAGCAGTTATAAAGAAACACATTTATGAAGGAATTAAAATCAATTGGATAACAATGGATGTCATCTACCCATTTCTCTCCTGCAGAGTCCTTACTGCACAGACTACATACAGCATACAGTAGGAAAAATGAAATTATTTTATTTGTGTGTGTTTAGTATATGGGACAAGCACAGATATGGGTTTTTACATTTTCATATTTTGTCCAGTTCTCAGGGGTCCCACGGGAACTCCCAAGATTTTAGCAACATAAGAGAAATCTTAAAATAATCTCAGCCTATTTGTTCAAAAGTGGAAAATCTTTGGACGAGTAAAGGACAAAACTTCCATTTCTTATCTGGATTTTATCACAACCAATTTAAAGTTTGGGAGACTCAAGGGAGGAAATATGTAAAAAGCAAGTATGAATGCATGATGGATCCACCACCTATGAGAGCTCTGGGGGAAAACACTAGTCCTTGATATGATCAATGATAATTCAAACTTTCTGCTCGTGGTTTATGCTGCTGTCAAAACCACTTTCTTGATGGAATAACAAAGAGCCTTATACACAGTTTGGGATATAGCATTCCTTATATTAGCAGGACTGTCTCTCAATTGACCTAGATGCTGCACTGAACTACACACAAACAGTATTTCTAAAGAACCCTATTGACTTCAAAGGAACACTATGTGGGCAAAAGAGTCCACCAATACAGAGACCAAAGCAGGATAAAGGCTTATGGGTTTGCACCTTGCAGTGGGTCCTCTGGACGCTATTGGATTATAAATAAGAATTATTACAGTTTAACAGTACACCGCTACCTCAATATAACGCGACATGATATAACACGAATTAGGATATAACGCGGTAGAGCAGTGCTCCAGGGGGGCGGGACTGCACACTCCAGTGGATCAAAGCAAGTTCAATATAACGCGGTTTCACCTATAACGTGTTAAGATTTTTTGGCAAGGACAGCGTTATATCGAGGTAAAGGTGTATTAGCAAAAAACAGGAGACAGTCTTAAAGAAAATCTTGAAGATAGTGATTTATACCAGTGGTGGGCAACCTGCGACCCATCAGGGTAATCCGCTGGCAGGCCGCGAGACAATTTGTTTACATTGACCGTCCACAGACACGGCCGCCCGCAGCTCCCAGTGGCTGCAGTTCGCTGTTCCCGGCCAATGGGAGCTGTGGGAAGCGGCAGCCAGCCCGCACCACTTCCCACCACTCCCATTGGCCATGAATGGCAAACCACGACCACTGGGAGCTGCGGGTGGCTGTGCCTGCAGATGGTCAACGTAAACAAACTGTCTCGCAGCCTGCCAGCGGATTACTCTGACAGGCCATGTGCAGCCTGTGGGCCACAGGTTGCCCACCACTGATTTATACTCTTTAAGCCACAGATTAATTCACAGGTAGCACTCTAAATCCAGGAGCAAACACACACCTCAGCCTCACATTCTGACAACCATGTGGCTGAGAAGCCATTAGACAGACTGCCCTTAATTGTATTCTTGGGGGGAGAAAAAAAATGTAAGTTTTAATTACCAAATACCCAGCCTCAGAAACAGACTTTTCCCTTTTTCTGGTTGATATTTAACAAGGTACTAGAAGGAATGAAACTCCTGCCATTGATAAATTTGTTATTTTGAAATAAGCCTCATTTTGCCAGTCTGACAGAACCAAATGCATGCACTGTGTTTTCCTCTGAAGAAAATAATACTGGGCACATTTTACCAATTTAACTCCAAGTACTGTTTCTATAAAGTACTTTAACAGCATTCTGAGCAATTACTGCTTTTGCAAACTATTTAATCACAGTAAATTTTATGTGGAGCAACGGACTGTTGAAAGAGATGTGTAATCTAAATCGCAGGTGACTTAAAAGAAAACATACTTTATTACTGTTTAATAGCTGAATACAAATTTTGTAAGGTTGCATATAACCACACAAAAATAAACTTCAGTAAACTAGTTTTTTTAAGTCTGTGTGCTTATAATTTCTCATCGCTGCTTGCTGTTCAGTAATAGTACAGAAATAGCACTGTATTGGTACACAATATCTAGAGAAGGATAGCCTTAACAAATAATGTTTTGATAA
Organism: Trachemys scripta elegans; assembly: GCF_013100865.1. Taxonomy (NCBI): domain Eukaryota; kingdom Metazoa; phylum Chordata; order Testudines; family Emydidae; genus Trachemys; species Trachemys scripta. The sequence goes on along the minus strand of NC_048315.1, from coordinate 6,532,726 downwards.
CTAGACTGTTTTGCACATACAAAAAACTCCGATTAAATAAACAAAATAGTTGTTTGGCAAAACATCTATTTATAACAAAAGATACTAGAACAACCTTTCTAGTCTCCAAAAGAATTACTGCATTCAAAACTCACTGTGGCAGAAGATTAGATTCAGTTCACCATTAAAAAATTAATATAGAAAATTTAATTTACAATAGGAAATCTTGCATTCACAAACTTAGTTTTAAAACTGACTGTCTTTAAAGGTACTGCACAATTTAATTTTAAATTATGATTATTACGTGTTTTATAAATATGTAAAGTTTCCACATACAACTTGACCAAGTGAATTTGACTTCCACCGAACAGCTAAAATCAAACACTTCCTGGTGCATTAAATATTCAGTCTGTTCCAGAATATAAGCAGGTTACATATGTCATTCCCCCCCCGCCACACACACACACACACACACACCATTTAAATACCAGAGGTTATAAAAGGACTTAATATATTCTTACCAGAAGTTAAACAGATTTCAAAATCCTGAAAATTTAAATCTAAACTGAAAGCCAATTCTGATACATTCACTCCTTTTTCCTATTTCATAGCATTTAGGGTATATTGCTCAGTTTTATGTCTCTTTACCCATCTGGGATAGCGTCCCTAAGTAAATGCAATCCTCAAAGCTTTAAAAATGCTTTTCACAATAAAAATATGTATATTTCATATACATCTAAGGTATCCCTTCAATCAACCCACAATCTTTCAGACACTCCAGGATCAATCACTATATATTACTCTGAGTTATGGCAAGGAAAGAACTAAGCAGCCAGATGTTTCTGACACTAGACTAAGCCTGTGAATTTCATCAGTCTTGTGTATATCAAACAGGTGCACTGCCTAGAACCGTCTATGTCCTATTTATATTACATCACCAAGAGATGCCTACAGTTCCTCAATAACAAGTAACATAAAAATGACCATAAATGCAATGCATTTAGCACTGAATATTATTCTCCCTCTTTGTCCTTGGAAATAAAATCTCGAGAAAGGCAGATGACAGAGTGTAGTTAGTTCATTGTTTTAGAACCCTGCTAGCTGTATTCATCATTTAACAAGTATGCTTTCACTTCTCTATTTGTCTTAATACTCTCCAGAAGGGATCCAAAAAAAGATTATGAAAACAATGTACATCAAAAGCATAGAAGCCACTTCTATCCACCAATCTAAATAAGTGTGTGTGCACTCCCACCTTGGACAACAGCAAGTAAACGTGGGAGGGAGGAGAGAGGTATGTGAAAACTGCACTCCCCATCTCGGACAGCAGCAAGTAATGGGGCTAATATATATGTGAAAACTATGAAGTGACAGGCAATGCCATGAAAGGAAAAACAAGCCAGCTCCTATCACATCAGAATGCAGAATTTCCTAATGACATTTTATACTGTAGATGGGGGAACTGAGACGTGACAAGCAAAGGAGGTGCTGACTGCCGTAAGAGAACAGTGGCCTTGCAGCATCAGCAGCCATCTAGACCCTTTGCACCTCAAAACACAGCTAATCTGTGCATGATCCAAACCAGCAAAACCTGCACAGAAGAGTAAAGGGGAGGCAAAGGCCACTGTATGTTTCTGCTAAAACTGACAAGTAAGTGCAGAAAGATGCAGGACACAGGCTGCACCAGGAGGGTCTTACAACAGCTGCCGCTCAGCTCTTGTAAAAAGGAAGAATAAGCAGCAGCCATGGTACAAGAGCCGCTGTATCTGAGGTCTATAATGCTGGTGTCAGGAATGCCAAGGCACTTTGGGCCACTTACCCCGACCCACACTGACAGCTCCATAAAGATATTTACATCTGTCCCTCCCCACCCCA
>NC_048315.1:6507372-6530560 GCF_013100865.1 Trachemys scripta elegans | reverse complement strand
AAAAAGAAGAACAGGAGTACTTGTGGCACCTTAGAGACTAACAAATTTATTAGAGCATAAGCTTTCGTGGACTACAGCCCACTTCTTCAGATGCATCCGAAGAAGTGGGCTGTAGTCCACGAAAGCTTATGCTCTAATAAATTTGTTAGTCTCTAAGGTGCCACAAGTACTCCTGTTCTTTTTACGGATACAGACTAACACGGCTGCTATTCTGATACTTTTTCTTATCTATACAACTAAAATATGATTACCTTTGAAAGTATTAGTCCTAGAAACATACATAGTCTGGGTCACTTCCAACTAGAAAATGTAGAAAACTGGTTTCTGTGGCCAATACAGCCCAAGTATGGTTCATATAGGACACAGCCCATGGAAGAAGGTGGGAGTTGCAGCATTATCACAGTGTCATGTGACTGGATTGAACACATGAGAAAACATCCTCTTATAGAAGAGCTTTCAATCCTGAGTTGATGGATATTGGGAAGACTTGACCTGCTAATGATGTCTAACTTATTCTGTGGATAGATAAAGGACTTCTGTCTCACTCTCTACTATTCTCATTCTAGTATCTTTTGAGAAGAAAGATGGCCATGTTAAAGGAACTGACCTGGAACTCAGGCCATCTGGGTTTAATTCCTAGCTCCACCAGGAACTTCTTGAGTGATCTTGTGCATGTCCCTTTAATTTCTCTGTGCTTCTGTTTGACAGGTGTAGAACAGGGATGATAACATTTGCAGTGCCCTGCAGTCATGTGGGTTTGGAAGAAACTGCAGAGGGGGGGGGCATCCAGGAATCAATGTTAGGAGAGCAACTGTAGAAAGCAATTGAATGAGGGACTAATGGAAACTGATGATGGCATAAGACTGCTTTCTACATCTTTCACACTCATCATTATCGCCCCGGCTCCAACCCTTCCCACCTTCTCCTTCACAGTCTCCAACCTCCTCCATTCCTTTGTCTTTCCATCTAACAATCCCCGTTCTAACATGACCCAACTGAAAGGATTTAAATAAAAAAAAGGAGGGGGGGGGAGAATCACAGAACTAACATGGCTCTTGCAGCCATCACCATGTTAGTTTGCTTGTATGTTTTATCTCTTTCCCCTACCCTTTGTCTTATCTATTTAGATTGTCAGCTCTTTGGGGCAGGGACTGTGTCTTATTCTGTGATTATACAGTGCCTAGCACCATGGTGCCCTGTTCTCAATAAACCACTAGGCACTAACATAATAAACATGATACATTTAAAAAACCCATGTGTAACCCTTCACCACTCTTTGTGTAACTTATCCATTTAAACTGGAGGTTCTTTGAGCACAGATTGTCTTACTTTGTGTTTGTCTGGTGCTTAGTCCAGTAGAACCCAAATCTCAGGAGGAGCCTCTCTGTGGTACAAAATACTAAATGATCTTTCAGAAGCACTAGAATTTTGCCTTAAAATGCTTAGAAGTAACTTTATTTATCTATTCCTTTTTAAAATACAAATCAGAGAGTTTGCACAATGGGCAATCCCAGGTTTAACAATGAAAGAAGTTCTAGATTGGGAAAACAAACAGACTTTATGATGGCTAGGTCTTTGTCCAGATTAAATTAACTGTGTTCTCAAAGGTACCAAAGCAGATTAATAGAGATAAGATTTTAAACACTAATGTAGGATTTGATCCACCATTACATTTATAATGAAGCCTGGTCTTGGAGAGCAAACTTATATAATTTCTTCCAGTAACATTTTATATCAAATTAAAATTAAATTGAGACACAGTAAGTTTAGATCTTTATTAGATTAATTCAATGTTCATCTAGGAACATGCCACTCATCCATAATGATGACATGTAAAAGACCCCTATTCTTTTGACTGATTTGATTTATTGTATTTATGCTTTGTTACATACAATGCTTTGTCTCATTTTATTTCATTATTTGCTGACTATTTAGCACCCATTTTCTCTTAAAGGACTTGGCATAATTATAAAATACCAGTGTGAAGAGTAGTGCGTGGTAACTGCTGCATATGTGATACAGAGGGTGGGCTACATGTTTCTTACATAGCTATCTTCAATCACCTCATTCACCCAGCAGCATTTCTGCCACCCTTTGAGAAGGCTGCTTGTTAGCCCCCCAGGCTGATGCAAGAACATCACAATAGTCTGATGAACAGGGTCCTGGTGATAGGGTTGCAGTAGGCAGACAGTGAAAGGAATTCATATTCGGACATCTGTTGAAGACACTTGATCTTCAAAATTGATTTGAATTCAAAACAAGCTGATGAGGTAGGGGCCCACATGAAACAAGGGAGTAACGGATTGCACCAGAGTAAGATATGTAGCAGCATGAGAACGTCCGGTGCAAGACTCAAAAAGAACACTTCAGTAAGTTCAGTAAGGGTGGAATCAAGTAAATCTGGGTCTGTTTAAGTGATACAGGTGAACAAGAAGACTAAGAAGGAGTGTGGTCTAATAGAATGAACCCAGGACTCAGAAATATGAGTTCTAAGCCCAACCCTGTTACAAGTCACTGTAACTCGGTGCCTATCTTCCTCCTGGGATGTTTTTAGCATTAATTGTTGCTTGTAAAGCACTTAGTATTTACATAGCACAGTACATTTGCAAAGTTTCATTATCTTCTGATTTAGTGCAGCCCTACAGGTATGGATGACGATTGAAGAACACATGGGTGTCATTTAGGACTTGTATATAACACCAGATAAGTAGATATGGTGCTTCCAAAGAGAATACATCAGTCCCGCCCCAGAGCCTTCGACATAGATAGATGCAGAAGAGCAGTAAAGTGAACAAAATATTGATGTCATATTGGAAAAGGTGGTTAAACAGATAAAGGCCTACAAAAGAGACAAAGTGGTGTTTTCACAGAATGACCAGATGAGGAATTTTCAAGATACTGACTGGACCCAGGGAACATGGGATTAAAGAATAGCAGTACCAAAAACAACACCACCACTGATGCTAAGGATCCAAGACAACAGTAGATAGAGGAGCCTTTCATTTCTAAACTTCAGCAGGAGAACACTGCATGGCACTGAAGACTCCCTTGTTTCCAAGCATTCCTAGGTATTCCCCTTTGAATATCACTTCTCTTTGAGTCTTTTTATTGGTACAGATAAAAGGCTATTATTACTGCTGCCAATTACCATACATAAAACAATAATACTGCTGCAGATACTGGCTTATGGGTAGATTATCATTCTTTTTTAATTTTTTTGTAGATTATGATTTTGCCAAGGGAATTTTGTCTCACGCATTCCAACACGAGTGCAGCCAACTATCAAGTATATTTTGTGAATAGTAGCCACAAATTTGAGCTTGGGAATTCTGAAGCAATAGTGCTGTAAGGTTGGAAGTTTCAACTGTCCAAGGGATAAAAAGCTTTTAGCTTATCCTCCCTTCTTTTCCACTAAATAAGCCCTTCTTCACGGTCTCTGCCTTAATCAATTTCAGAGAGGTAAATAAAATCAATAAACAACCGCAGGACTTTAAAACCCTCCCTTGCAGCCTTTGCCTTCTCCCCAGGTAAAAGCCATTCAATGGACACATCAAGGTACTTTGGACTTTAGATCATTGCACTGCCTCCACTTTTAAAAGAGAACTAGTTAATGATAGCATTTGTCATTAATGCTGCCAAGAGCTCTCAAACTCGCTCATGTTGAAAATAAGACACAACCCGAATGAAACAGATGCCTCAGAATTCCATGCTGCATCATGCTTAGCATTTATGGATTTAACATACAAGAGAGCTTAGTATAGATTTCTCTCAAAGGTTCTTGATGTTGTGGAGCCATCAACTGTTGACTTCCCCTCCCAGTACTATGAAATCAACTAGTTACGGTAATTCATAAGGTACCTTCACTACAGAAACACTTTGCAAAACACACACACAACAAACTTAAAACTAAATAACATTTGAGATCACTCTTTTAAAAATTTGATGATGTAAAGGTGATTACTGAAGGGAAGAGGCTGTTATTTAAAAAAACCAATAGGATGTAGTTTAGATACAGTTAGGTTTTGAAGAAAGGCTTACAAAATGTGATATTAAATGTTTTTATGACTTTTTAAAAATCTTTTGAAATGAACAAGCATTTTTGTTCCGACTGGGTCCATACTGAAGGTCTGACATACTAGTCTCAGATGGTGTCTGGAGATAACTGAGAATGGGATTTTCAAAATGATTTAAGCAGTTCAGGAGCTTAAGTCCCATTAACTTTCAGCAGGCCTTGTGCTCTTAAGTCACTTAGGGTGTATCTACATTGTAATAAAAACAGGGCCGGCTCTACCATTTTTGCAGCCCCAAGCAAAACAAAAAAAAGCCGCCCGATCTGCCGAAGAAAAAAAAAAAAAGCCGCCCGGACTGAGCCGCCCCAAGAATGGACGGAATGCCGCCCCTTAGCATGTGCCGCCCCAGAGGCTGGTGCCTGGAGCTGGCTCTGAATAAAAGACCTGCTCGCTGAATCTCAGAGCCCAGATCAATTGACTTCTGCTTATGGGGCTCAGGCTGTGGGTCTGAACATAACAGTGTAAAGTAGACAGTCCAGCTCAGGCTGGAGCCTGGGCTCTGAGACCCTCCCTACCCGCCAGGTTTCAGAGCCTGTGTTCCAGCCCAACCCGCAATGTCCAACAGCTATTTCAGCCCCAGGAGCCTGAGTCAATTGACTTGGGCTCTGAGACTTGGGGCCACGGGTTTGTCTTTGCAGTGTAGACATACCGCTAGAATCTTTGGCAAAAACACCGCAAACAAAGCTATCTGTATCCCCCAGTCTGGCAAAAAACTCGAGGAAGAAATGAAGGCAGGGATGATTATTCTTATCATTTGTATTACTGTTGCACATATAGGCCCCAATAAGGATTAGGATCCCGTTGTACTACGCACTGGACAGATATAGAACAATCCTTTCCCCCAGCAGCTCACCATCTAATGTAAGACAGGATGCAACAGTGAATATAACACTAGGAAGAAGCAGAGGGAGGATGGGTGGGGAACAGCAAAGACGTGTGTTAACATAGGCTAGCTATGTGCGTAGTCAGATGGTTTAATTTTTTAATTATCAGATATAACGATGAATGAGGTAAATGTCAAGTCACTACCTGCCAATTTAATTCTAGACTAATCAATGGGGTAGGGGAGGAGGGAATAAGAAAGTTTCCTCCAAGAAAATACAAACAAAACTCCACATGCAAATAGTAGCCTCTTGCAGCACATTCCGTATTCTCCAGGAAATAAGTGGTATTGCAGAGAAACCAGAGGGTGAAATTCACCACAGTGCTACATGTGACTAAGGCCAGGAAATAAAAGAACAACCTCTTACCAGCATTACTATGCGTCACACCTTTATTACATAAACATTGCCTCGGTACTGTTTGCAACCTTAATATTGCAGCATTGTCCTGGTACAGGAACAAAGCAGAAATGGGCCACAGACTTACAAGTTTTAATTATCTATACTGTAGGAAATACAGTAAAGAAAACTGAATTAATGGTGGGAAAATAGATTTATATTAGTAGAATTTAGTTTTAATAAACTAATTATTAGTAAACAGATAAGGAAATGTGGTTTAAAAATTAGGTTATTTCACAGTAATCTCTCTTGTGTTTTGAAATAAGTTTTTCTGTTAAAATATTCACATCTTTTATGTACTTATTAACCATTCCCCCATGTTAAAAAACAAATAGTGTTAATGAATCCAGTGCTCATAACAAAAAAATTAAGAGCATGGTCTCCAATCAACAATAAATTGTGCTAGTGCATCCTTTCCGCTGATTCATTATTCTCATTAGTACAAATCCTCCTTTTTTTAAGTCATCCCACGTTTTTAATTTGTGACTTATTCAGGGTTCAGCTGTAACTGTACTTCACTTTAACAAGGGAAGTCATATTTGCATTTGTGCTCTTCATCTTTCCCCTGGCTTAGTTTGTAGCCTTCGTTTTGTGGGTTCATGGCAGGCTTAGACATAGTCAAAGTGTCGTATATTTCTCCACTTGGTGCATCAACACAGCTTCCATTAATAATAAGAGAAACTATATGAATTAAGAAAACTAGGCTACCTGCACTTGTAGCTGTTTTAACTTTAGTGGTTGGTCTGACACTTTAAGAAACACTGCCTCTGCACACTGCCTCTGCCACACCTAAAGAAAATAACAGAAGCTACATCCCAAACTTGAATCTCTTATTCACACATTTAGTCTTCACTCATGAAAGTAAGGGTTACACAATCAGGCCTATGAGATTTGCTAACATGGAAAATAGCAATAATTATTCTTTTCTTACAGACTTTGCAAATTTGTCCCTGTTCCAAAAGAAGAAAGGTGCAGCAATTTGTGGATGCCACAAGGCAAGAGTAACTTATGTGTTAGCAAATTATGTAGATTTCACATACTTGCTTATTTTGTAGCAACTTGTGTGATGATGCTGTATATGCAGAAGTGCTCAGCACTGTGATAAAATTAATCAAGCTGCTGGAGTGAACTCTGTGGGAACAGATGAACTTGGCAAAGCTGTTGCTGTTAAAAAATTCTCTTCTCTGTGATAAAGGGGAAAATGCAGACCTGATTCCAAAAATGTGTCATTCATAAAGTGAAACACTCTGTAATTTATCAACATAATTGAAATTGATGGGAATATAGATCTCCCATCTCACAGTGTTGTCTCTGTGTAAGAGAATAGCATTATCTCTTGTCAAGAAATTCTGTGATGTAAAAGCAAACACGTTTAATAAAAGCTATTCTGTATTCTGTCATGCATACAAAAATACTGAGTCACTAGGAACAGCACGGACGCATTTCTCTATAGTAAGAGCCACAGCAACAAAAGAGGAAGTGGTGTGAAGAGAGAAAGTGCTGGTAATCGATAATACACGATCAAATGGAAAGATTTAGTACAAAAGTGACTGAAATGTTGACCCCCCCCCATCTCAAAAGAGTCAAGCTACAACTCGACATTGCTCCCGTGGTGTAACATCATGCTAATGCCCAGCAGGCACCAGCTCACCACTGGGCACAACAAGGCAACTTTCTCCATAACACAAGAAATGGCATCTCCCTCACATTCACCCCCGCTGGGTGCCAGATCTGTAATATCTTCTGTTTGTTTGTTTGTTTTTTAAAGACAAAAGATTAAACAAAGCTACCCAGTGGAACCACTTTTGAATATGAACATTTCGCTAAGAGCTGATGGAGCAGTAGGAGGAACACATTTCACCAAACACCGGCTTTCCACTTCGTTGGCAGTCTGTTGGGGCTTTGGGGGCAAACTGATACTGTATTCTTTCCACCTACCTTTTTCTATTGGGCCCTCTCTTGGGGGGGGGGAGAGTTTTCCCCCCTAAAATTAATTAAACTGAGATTTTTGTTTGTCAATTGTCTTAGCTAAATCAAACTAGTTTATATATCTGAAAAGGGCGATTCATGCTCATTACGCTAACAGGTTCGAAGGTCCATTTGCTGTTTGAGTTAGGCCACCCCTTGTCCATGCTTGGTACAATAGCTGATCATTTCTGTGATCTGCCTCTACAGCTGAACTCTGGGAGGGTGAGGTTCAAATGCCCCATAAACAAAATTTTTAAATCTGCCTTAAAAATGATAAACGTGACTCATAACTGTGAGTACAACTGCAGCCTACACAGAACTGCTGTAACCTCAGACCCAAGGAATGGCTTTTCCCCCTTCATTTCAGGTGAATTTAGCACTCGTGAAGGATGCCTAAGTGACAGCCCTGTGGACTCTGAAGGCCTCCATTTAGTACAGCATCAGCAGCCGCAGTGCAGTCTGACTCACACTACCTCACTAATGAGCCTAAGTATTGTTCTCCAGGGTCACCACTGGCTTAGTTCACTTCTTCATAGCCCGTGCAATTCATGATCAGTTGAGATGGTCAAAAAGAGGATGAAATGTGGTGGCAGCTTTGTCCACGGTCTAGACCAAGACAACCGGCTCTCCTCACTTAAACCCCTAAACATTAATCTGGTCACAATCATATTCAGACGCTGTCAACCTGGGCCAGAGTTAAACAAGTGAACTAGACAAGTGAAGTTCCCTAGCTCTATACCCTTTCACTTTAAATGGAGCATAAGGCTGCACACGTTTATCTTGGGTTTCTGGTGTTGTTACATAAAGTCTGTCTATCAAAAGAACTTCTGCAACTGGAGGCTAACAATAAATAGCAATGGCTGGATTTTCAAAGGTGCTTGAGTGAGTTAACTCTCCAACTCCAATTCAATGGAACTTGAGCATCTAACTAGGCTCTTTTGAAAATCCCAGCTAATATCTTTTACCTATGTCAAAGCAGAAACATTCTTTTAAAGATTTCCCTTAGTTATTTTCAAAATAGTAAAACAACTGGGGGTCTGTTATTTAACGATATATACATATAATGTAGCCAACACCTTTACGCAATGTTGCCATGAACTTTTAGTTAATTCCCCACCTCCAATTGTTCAGTTACGTTCTTGATATAAAAGGCCAATGTTTTTTATTTACTAAATCAGGTTTTAGTTGATAAACACTGAACAAACATTGAAACTGCAAAACATACCACACCCAACACACAGGAATGTAGCAATCATTATGACCTTATCAGCAGGCAGACCTTACAGTCCCATAGTATCTCACATCATAGATGGCAGAAAAGGAGTCTGGAACTACTGGTTATATACTCACAAATGTGTATTATGTATATATATTTCCTCCGCTCCCAGATAGTTTCTATTTGCTTTATCTTCTCATTAATTTTTTTACCCACATATGATGGTTGATGATGATGGCTTTTAGTGATAAGGTGCCAGCTGTTCATCATTGGAAGTTGATGCACATGTGACCTTGAAAAGGTCCAAGGGGCCAATCAGAATGTGGCTTTGAACTAACAGTGTGTCCTCCTCCAGCCAACTTCTCATAATACTTGGCATTTATATAGTACTTTATAACCTTTAAAGTGCTGTACAAACATAAGCTTGCTAATACCTACAGAATAATTCCCTTACCCAGCCTCGCCATTTTTATTGTCAAATACAGTTTTCCAAAGTCCCTGAAATCAGACTGGGAAGTTCATATTGTTTACTACTTACAGGAAGATTTTTTAAAAGGTACAGGAAAACCAGCAGAAAAAACATTTCATAGTCCAATTAGCAAACTGAAGGTCTTCAATGAATTGCAACCCCCAGCCTTCTAATTACTAAACTATACACGACGGTTTGGTGGTTTGGAAAGCCAAAGAATGAATGTTTCACATCTTCTGTCGCTAGACACTAGAAGGATTAAATGGATAGTTGGGAAGAAGGAAAGCCAGAGACCTACACAACCCTGCTTAACCTGAGAGGTCTTCCTTCACAAAGCAGAAATATTTATGATTAATAGCCCATTATAAGTAATACCTGCAATTAGTCAAGATACTCCTGTCATTAGGTACCATGTTGTAGGTCAGAACAATCTCTAGCCTTTTTTCATTAAAGCCAAATTCCTTTCTGATATATGTGAATCTTCTTGAGTGCTACATGACCTACATATAAATGCTTCAGCAGATTCAGTGTGCCTCTGACTAACGCCTCTTCACACTTATTTATTACACTTGATCTAGAGAAACATATTCACTGCCTGCTATTGTCACATTTTGTTTAAATATAAAATTAATAGCAATTAATAGCCAATGCTTAAGTCAGGTGACAGGCAGTGGAAATATTAGAAAAGCCAGGAAAAACAGGAGGAACGAAGGAGAAAAATTACGGGAAAATAATTGATCCAGGGCATTATATGATGAAGGATCAAAGCTGCACTGCTTTCCTACACTTCTTGTTTTCCTTTTTAGATAGGCATTAGTGATATGAAATGAGGACCTTTGCCAATATCTGTAGACCTGATCCTGAACTCCTTCGGCATCTTTAATTGAAACAGATGCGAGTTTTGCCTGAATAGATTACATCTTATTATACAGGTCAGTGACATGAGTGAAAATCCAGAGTAACTCCATTGAAGTCAAGGAAGATGTACATTAGCGTAGATCTGGATTAACTCCATTGACTTTGATGGAATTAGTCCAGACTGACAGTGGTGTAACTGACCTTCATGACATGCAGGATTTGTATTAGCGATAATTACTAAAGGGATAAAAAAATACCCCAGAAGTTTACTTTTCAATTAAACAGATTTAAACTCCAACCATAATAATGGAGCATTGATTTCCCAACTGTAAGAGAATTTGTAATGTTCTAGACAAATATCTTTTCATTAAATCCTGAAATAAATAAATAAATAAATGTATTCAGGGTTATAAAGTTGTTCCTCAGAATTAAGTACTAATTTGGATTAAAATGTTTTGCAACCTGAATACTAGATGACTATTGACAAAGAAAGCTGGGGAAAGAGCAGATATAAAAATTATTACAAATACATGCACAGTAGCTACTTTTTGTTTGGTGATAAATAGATTAAAAACAGTATTTACAGTAGTTGAGAGCAGACATTTATTTCCTTCTTATCTGCTCAGCCAAGCGGTAACTGATGGCATATCATGTTTATTCTTCATTAACACAAAAGCATGTGTTGAAAAAGCAAATGTTTCAAAAGATTTAATGGCAGAATTAGTTAATTAATTACTCTTCCACCAGGGCAGCGTTCATTTCCAAATCTAATCAGATAACAAATGAAAAATTATTTTGATAGTTTTTACCTCGTGGCTAGTGGACAAAACCTACTGGTTAGTTAGTTAATCCCTATGACAAACCCCACACACGCTTCATCACAGGTGACCTGTACTAGCAAAGATATTGCAGGTCTGGACACTGGAGCCTTGTCAGGGAAACTCACAAAGAGACTACCTCTGCTATACCTGATTCTAGCAATGCTTTTACTGTTAAACTGTAATTCTAGTAAGTGAATTTTTTTTTTTTATAAAAAGCACTTTTGAATAGACATCTTTTTCCTGTAGACAAATGTTGAATAAGCTATGCCTATCATATGCTATAAACAGTATAAATGCACCTCTTTGTTACCAGAATATTGTGAAAGATCATAAAAGCACTTAATATATTATTTAAGCCTATATAATTTTCAATTCTTGGAAACCATCAATTAAGCTACATATCACAACTGCAATAATTAGCAATAATTTTCCAAATCCCTATATGCCTAACAAAGGCTCGTATTTAGCATTTTCAGTCTGGTAGGAGGGAATCAGAATATAGCTGAAATTAAATAGCACAAGTGCTGGTTCTTTTTGCCTATCACAACAAAGTCTACAGTATACTACTACACCCACAGCAATATTAATACAAGATTAGAATAACATTGATCTAATAAAAATATGGTTTGCCTATTATTTTTAAGTGGCAACAGGGTTTTCAGAGCTCTACAAGACACTGAAGAAAGCAAGGTGCCTGCCTTAATCTGAAATCTAACCAGAACAACTATGTGTAGCTTGAAAGCTTGTCTCTTTCACCAACAGAAGTTGGTCCAGTAAAATATATTACCTCACCCACCTTGTTTCTCCAATCTGAAATAGACGGACACTACCAAATGGACACAGGGGGGACTCCAGAGGGAAATTCCTTTTGTTACTGAGTTAAGTTTATGGACTTTACAGAGGAGTACATTTTAAACTGGAATTTAAATGAGGGTGATGCCTAGTTCATTGGGAGAGGGACAGGATTCGAGGCACAGGGAACATCATCAGGAGAAGCCGGTTAGAATTCAAAAGAAACTGCATACCGAACAAATGCACACAGAGCATAACAAAACGGAGAACGACACAGTTCTCCCAGTCCCATAAACTTGATATTCTCAGATTGAATTATCCAAGGCATTAGCACTCCTCATCTCAGTTCTCTCCCCCATTCATTTCACCACTCGCTAGTTTTGATGTTCCCTGGTTCTGGGGCTTTGGGTTCTTTGTTCCTGTAAGTGTCTTTCTAGGAGTTACACTTTTTTCATTTAGTTAAATAAAAACAAAGTTCAGAACTCCGGCTACCCCCAAAGGTGTCTCTTCCTCTATGGCCCCATTTCTCTACCTGCAGGTGTCTCTTGGGCTCTGTCTTTCTCTCTCTGCCCCCAGGCTTTTGTCTTCTATTGCAAAACTACTAAAAACTCTCTCGCTGTTTATTCCAGAAGTTCATCGGCCTCCCTTCTGCCCTACGGCTCCTCTCTGCTCTCCTTTAGTCCTTTCTTCCCTACAACCCAGCTTTTAGTTCTCTCTCTCATTGCTCTCCCATCTCTCTCTTTTTGCCTCCTATCCCTGCTTTACTAGTTCCTGTCTGGCTTTTATTCTTCACTATGTTTCTCTGCACGTCTTCCCAGTCCCCAGCTTTCCTGTGCTACATTCTCATGACAAGGGACAATGCAGACCTTTCTGATGTGTGTTACATTGATTCTCATGATAATTTCAAGAGCCTTCCTAGTATGTTTAATGTGTTTTTAAATTGGTGAGTCAAGTTAATCCCTGGTTCAACTCCACTGATGTCAGTGGAGTTGAACCTACATCCATCAGGGCTGTCTCCCAGCCTTCAAAATGTAAAGACAGCACAACTGCCATGGTTTCATTTTCACATAGCAAACCACATGAAGAGTGTGGGTTTAATATTAAAGGGCCACCATCAGAGAGGTTAGTTTCAAAATTTAAACTAACAATAAAAGTCTTTTAAAAAACCTAATCTTAACAGAAGCGTTTTTATGATTTTGTAATGTGTTAGGTTTTTAATATATTTCTCTGAAATGCTTGTGACTCAAACACTGCAACCCTGTGTTAAGGTATCAGAATCTGAAAATGAAGTTGGCTAGCACATAATGAAAGTCACTTGTCTCTTTTAGTTGCCCAAGGTAAAAGGAGTACAGTAAGTAAACCAGCAGCACAAATGGTGAAAAGTAAATTAGATCTTTGACATTCTTTCAGTTTTCAAAGTATGAATGGCTGCTAATAACAGAGAAGAACATGTGCTTTTTCAGAATATGAAGCCACATCATATTTGCCTTAAACTATAAAAGCAAGTAATCCCAAGGACTTCAAAAGTGGGTAACTTTTGTTAGTAAAGCGAGCAGGATTTGGTCCATGTTTTTTTTAATTTGACTTTGTTCTTTTAATTTTGAAAAGAGAAAAATCTAAATACTGCACCAGGGAATCGTTATCTGAGGAAAGATACTTGAGGTTAAGAAAAGTATAAATCTGCAAAATCCGCATTTCAGTCAGTACAAAGCCAAGTAAGCCGGGTTTGCTAGGAGTGAAGCAGTTTTATTTTTCAACAGGTGCAGGCATCACTTAGCGCAATTTATATGACCATGTGATCTAACATGAACTGAAGAGTAAGTTACGCTATTGACAAATACCTCATTTACTTCAGACTTTTTCATAAGCCACAGCAACAGGAATGAGACATGTTAACAGGCCACCAACAATGCATATTTCAGTTTGTAAGAAGTAAGTGAAGGACAATAAAAAAGGCCCTTTAACTGTTCTGTCTCTGGTCATCTGGAAGTCGCAAGCTGCTCAGAGGATGCTGATAACCTATTTTCTAGTTCCCCAGGACTCCAGGCTGCTTAAAAAAAATAGTTGTACAGTCTAGCATTTACAAGTAGCATTAATGAAGGAACTGGCACCTGGCTGGAAGCACTAAGGAACAGAGGCACATTTGTGCCAAAATAGGAAGCATAAAAATAGCACAGTCTCTGAGGAAAGAGCACAAAGCGGGATGCTATTGTTGACAAGGAGGGATCAGGCATGAGAGGTGCAGTAGCGATGCCTCTGGGTTAGCTGTTGATAGTAAGGATGCAACCTGGGACTTGTAGATCTAAAAAGCATAAACTTCTACTGCCTGCTCTTAAAGACCCAACTCTGTTACCTCAAAAGGTTATACAGACTCATAACCCCCATATGGCCTAGTCACTAGAGGGGGACAAAGCTTTACATGCACATAAAGGTTTAAGAAGGGGAGATATCTGGAAGAGCAGTGGGAAAGCTGAGGGAACTGCTTTACAGAAAATCTCTATTACTTTAAAGACTCCGCCTTTCCCCTGCCATTCTAAACTCATGGAGCACATAGTCTCTTCAGGTACCAAGGAAGTCTCTTCATGTATCAGTGGCAAGATATTGACAATTTCCCATGTCTCTCTGGTCAGATTTCAGAGATAAAAAGGAAGGCCCTGAATAAGAATTTTCAAAGGACAATGCGGGAGGCAGGCAGGTGGGCAGGGGTGGGAGGAATCTAGAAAGCTGCTCATGGAAGCACACAGGGGCGTGAATGTAGTTATCTACAGCATGAAGATATTCACACTTTGTTCTTGGTAGCTCCTGGTTGCAGAGGAAATAGTCCGCATTCTGCTTCCTTTCTTTCTTCCTTACACCCAATTAATTAAAAAAATAATCATTAAAGTCTGTCCTCAGATGTGTGTGTGTGCGCATCTGTGTGTGTGTACACATACCTCCCCGTTGGCTAGAATGGAAGCTGCACAGAATATCTGAGGGTAGAATTTGGCCATTAGTCAACTAATGCATATAGAAAAAAGCAGAAAAAACCTCCGACATGATAAAACTTCTTAAGTGCAAGAGACAAAGAAATAGTGACCTTGAGCTATAAGCACACTGTACTGTATCTAAGCAATGCCAGTCTAGTTTATATACTGAATAAACACCACCTGCAGTCTCAGCTGACTCCCAAGTGTAAGGTCAAATACCCTTGTAGCTACCTCTGTATAACACAAATTACTGGTGACCGATCAGTATGTAAACATTGCATCACTTATTCATGTATGCAATAATGCATTAAAGCACACATGGCACCTATGTTTACACCTAAATAAAGTCATAGCAACCCTACAACCTGATATTTTGTATTTACTTTTTTTATTTTTAAAAAGAAACTGCTTCACAAATCTTTGCTTATTGGAAATCTGCCTAATCTTGCACTAAAAGAGCTGCCCTGGTGGAAAGATTAATTAGTTAATGTTTGCACAGCATTTTGAAAGTGTAGAGCACTCTGTCATTACTAAGAATGATTAGAAATGAAGCGCTGCCAGAGAAAATGGAGGATATTTCCCTTGGGAATACTATCACACTACAGTGTGTTTGACTAAAGGGGACAGGGAGCGTTACCCTCTGCTGTGGGAAAAATTAGATATATAATCTATTTGTCCTCCCAGATTTTACATCTACTTAAAATATGGTGTTAGATGCCTGATTGTAGGTATCCATATTTCAACATTTTGGCCACAGAAAATGATCAATTCACTTATCAGAGTGATTTTTCAGGAGAGATTTGCAATGAGATGAGAGCACTGGAGGTTACACTTAAAGATTCCCCGGCACACAGGCATAATTGAATCACAGCTGGCATAATTACTCTAAATGTACAAAGGGCCAGAACAATTATATTTATCTGCCTAGTCAGAGTGTGGTGGGGGGTTGATAATTCTTCCCTAGTAAATGTTATTTAAAGTAGTTTATTCCCAGAGTCACGTCTAAAAAAACCTTTTCTCCCCCAGCCTTTCCAGTTACCATCTGGCAAGTGCAATATATTATTCTGTGGGTTGAGCACTGGCCTGCTAAAGCCAGAATTGTGAGTTCAATCCTTGAGGGGGGCCATTTAGGGAACTGGGGTAAAATCTGGTCCTGCTTTGAGCAGGGGGTTGGACTAGATGACCTCCTGAGGTCCCTTCCAAACCCTGATATTCTATGATTCTTTTGAAAGGAGAAAGTCTCTACTATTTGAAACAGAAAAGCAACACAAAATAATTTGATTTTATTTAGGCTGGGATTTTCAAAGAAGTGTAAGAGACACCCAATTTCAGTGGGAGTTGGGTTCCTAACTCCCTTAGGCTCCTTTGAAGATCCTAGTCTTAGAGACTTATATCACACCTAGAACCATCCTAGCAACATAGTGCCTTGAATTCCGCTAATTCTTCCCACCTCAATCGGTCAAGATGTTCAGTCATCCCACAGGGCTTCATTAAGAATCAAGACCCTATAATTTTCTACAGAGTCTCCTGGCCTCGGCTGGTGACAAAGAAATACATCAATCCAATCTTTAATTAAACTAACAAACAACCTTGGCAACGTCACATGCCTTGAAGTTTGCCACATTAGGGCCTTGCTGAACAAAATAGTGGGGGGGAAACCTGACGTGAGAATACTCTGGGGCTGGTCCTGGAAGCCATGTGAGAAAAAGGTTGGTTTTGTGATGATGGTACTTGACTGGAATTCAGGACCTCCCCATTCAATTCCTCACCCTTACTCTTTCACAGATTTCTTGTGTGATTGTGGTCAAATGACTTCCTCTCTCTGATCCCCATCTGCAAAACGGAGATAAAATTTCCTTTCTCCCACTCTTGGCCTGTCTTGTTTATCTAGAGTGCAAGTTCTTCAGCCAGGAGCCAGCCCTTACTATCAAGTTGTACAATGCTTAACAATGGGACATCCAGTCTTGGTTGGAGCATCAAGGCAATATACCATAATACAAATAAATTCCCCAAAAAGCGCCTCAGCAGTTGTAATGGGAGAGGCAGTCCCTGAACTTGCTGGCACTAAGGGCATTAAACATTATAGCTAATGTCATAAACAGGGTCCAGAGCCACAGACAGCCTGTACAGCATATAGAATAAGGGCGTTATGGTCATAGCAGTTCCCCCATTCCACAAAAGCATGATTTCTGCATTCCTTCAGCTGAAGGGCCTAGATCATCTTTAGGGACAGCCCCCACAGTAAAATAATCCAGGATGGCATAGATAATTGTGGTAAGGGCTACATGAGAGAGAGGTTGCAGCCTGCTGGCCTGCCTTAGGTGGAAAAGCATGAAGGGACAGTGCCTCTTTCTGAGAATTCAGGAGTACTGAAGGATGGAATAGGGTCCCATATCTACAACTGTACTGAAGAAAGTATTGTTCCACCTGCCCCCAAAAGGACATAATGCTGAACATCTTAACAAGCAGCACTAGCTGTAAATCCAACATTTGCTGCCTGGTTGGCTGGAGCTAAATTCCCTTTTTAAATGGAGGTCATGACTTCATGTCATGGGGTAAGCTGCTGGGCTAGAACAGTTGTCTCCAAAGTGGGGTGCGTGCACCCCAGGGGGTGCGCAAGAGGATCCTTGGAGGTGCTCGGCAGGAGGAGTGCTTTTATTTATTTTTTTTTGCTTCAGCAGTTCGAGCAGGGGGTGCGTGCTCAAAAATTTTTTACTGATAGGGGTGTGTGATCAAAAAAGTTTGGAGAGTACTGGTCTAGAGTCTGATGGATAAAGCCTTTGCCCATTAGGACCCTGTGCTGGGAGATTAGCGGCTGCAGCTTTCTTCTTTCTCAGGTCCTCGTCCCTGCTCCATTTAGCTGTAGAACTCAGAACCAGCGTGCCTCAGAGGTGATGTCACACAAGCAGGTTTGGATTCAAATGCTGGCAAGCTGGGCTGCTAGCCACAGGGCGACTTTCCCTTCCCTCCCTTGCCAGAATGGAGGTCTCAGAGAGTGGAGGAAATGGACCGTGCCAAGTGGAGAAAGTGGGCCCAGAAGCAGGTCAGACTAGAGAGAAGATAAGCATGGGAGACTGGAATTGCCCAGCTGGGTATGGCACAGCCAGCCAGGTATGCGGAGGGGAGGTGTAGAAACAATTTGGCCATATGGAGGAGGGAAGGTGAGGATAAAGCACAGGCCAGTTGTGGAAAGGAGACGGAAAATGAACAGCGCGGCCACTGCACATCTTTTAGCTCTGTAGAGTAATCTGGGATACAGTTTTTTTGAAGTGCCACCCAAGAACAGAATGTGCTGTAGATAAGAGAACTTCTCTCACTACACATTTTTTTCCAAGCCATTTTGATTTTTTCAAACAATGTAAACATGTATTCCATTGTGTAGTTATGCCCTTCACAAGCGATGACACAAATAAATGATTCACCTTCACAGATAATGCAAAGAGAGAGCTGTTTTCCCAGTGATGGAAAAGGGAGTTTACACCCAGTCCAGGGAGATCTGATTTCACTGGGTGAGCTTTTGTAAAACTGGCTTCTGTTAAATACAACAGATCTTATTGATGTCAATGGAAGGTTTGTCTGACCTTGGAGCAGAACTTAGCACAATACATTTATTGTTCTAGTTATCAATAATAAATTCCAACTCCTAGTGGATTAGTGTCATTAGAAGCAAGAGATATCTACAACATTTCCTTTGTAATGTACTGAGGCTGGGATTTTCAAAGACGCTTCAGGAAGTTAGGGACCCAACTCCCATTGACTTTCAGTAGGAGTCTGGTACCTAACTCCTTTACGTACCTTTGAAAAATCACATTTTAAATGCTTTTGACAGTGTTAATAGTGTCCCTTGTTCAAACATTCAGCCGGGGGATAATGTTTGTCCTGTGCCACATTGAACAATGGGACACAAGTTTGTGTAGATCAAAAAATTAACATATACTAACTTCACAATTTGTAGACAACAGAGAATGAGTATTTGCTCAGCAAGGTGAAGGAGGCAATCCCCTTGAAGAACTGTTCGAGTACCATACCAGCTGGACGTTTGCTCATCTGCTACACTGACGGCCTTGATCAGGACACCTTCAAAATTGTGAGCTATTAAATTGATGCTAGCAGTAGAAGTGTGAATGACCCATCTCTTTTCTCATACAGACTGGAAAAAAAGCTGCAAAACATTGAGGGAAAGGGAATAAAAAACCATGATGAAATACCTCATTCTCTTTGTGCTGAGGATTTTCTGGTCTCATTAATTTTTTTCCAAGTCATGCATAACTTATGATCTTTTAGTAAATAACAGACTTTTCCTTTTCTTTCGCTTCTGATAATGACTCACTGTGTGGTCTTGGGCCAGTCCCTTAGACTCATTTTCAAAAGTGGCCAACTAGTTTTGCATGACTCACTTTTTTGGATACTCAACTTAAGAAATCTAGGCCTAACCCCACCCCACGCCCCCCAAAGGGGCTGAGCACCTCAAACTCGCATTTCATTTCAACTAGAGCTCCGGGTGCACCATACCAATGAAAGCCAGGCCAATGGGTCTCAAGTTGGACATTCTTTAAAAAAAAAAAAAAAAAATGGGCGCCCAGAGTTATCGGATACTTCTGATGATTTTCTGTCTCAATTAGCCCACTTATGTGAGTGTTTAGTTTCAAAACTGACTCCTAATCCATTTTGACAGACATTTATGAGAACTCAGAGGATCATGACCCACCATTGTACAGGAAGAACTAAACAGCTTCTATTTGAACAACGCAGGCGGCATTTTTCTCCAGCAAGAAGTTCTCGCTCAGAGAACTTCAAAAAAATACACTTTGCATTAATCTGATTTACCTGTTGGAAACATTGATACATAAAACATGGATGTATGAAATGTAAGTGGATGTGCAAGCGATATTACTTGGCTAATTTCAGCAGGCCTTAGCCCTGGTCTACACTGGCGGGGAGGTCGATCTAAGTTACGCAACTTCAGCTATGTGAATAACATAGCCGAAGTTGACGTACTTAGATTGACTTACCGTGGTGTGTTCACCGCGGGGAGTCGACTGCTGCCGTTCCCCCGTCAACTCTGCCTGCACCTCTCGCGGCGCTGGAGTACAGGAGTCGATGGGAGAAGGTTTGGGGGTCAATTTATCATGTCTAGATTAGACGTGATAAATCAATCCCCGCTGGATCAATCGCTGCCCGCAGATCTGGTAGTGTAGATGTACCCTTAGTGTGACTGAACTGCTCAGCTTCACCCTACTATTTTATTTGTCATTGGGTAACCGGTGCTTTCATCTGTTATTATTTATCACTGTGGTAGTACTTAAGAGTCCAAGTTATGGACTATGACCCCATTGTGCTAGGTGCTGTACATACACAACAAAAAATGGTTCTTTCCCTAGAGATCTTATTGCTGTATTTTTCTGTATTGTTGTTTTCCTACCTGTTGGGGAGGAGGAGGGAAAAACAATACAGTTTTGTAGCTGAGGGCTAGTGTAACAGCAATGCAGCTTTTCCCCCTTCTTAGGAGGAAAAATAAGGGTGTGGAAACAAATGGTGTCCACAGATAAGAGCTAAGAGAAGAGAGCATATTCCAGAGAATGATGCCTGCGAGCTCACTCTGCTACACACACACACACACGTCATGAGACCTTCTGCAAACTAACGCATAAACTATAGAGAATTTACAACATAGCAGAGGGCCCAGGTATATGGGGAATGATATAAAATGCTTTTCCTTCTCCCCTTGTTGCAGAATGAGGTATCTTGTAAATTCTGTAGATTGATATTTACATTTGTACCTTATGTCAAAAGAGAATCATCCCCCATCCTTAGCAAGTCCTCAAACCCCTCCCCTTACAACTCTTAGAAGGCACACTTGACAACTGTCCTTTGTGTTCCATGCTGAGAATGCACCAATTGAATCTTCAGGGCTCAGCCAAACAGTGCAACTCCAATGGTCTCTGAAGAAGACACTAGCTATAAATGCGTTTGCTTAGTTAATCTATGTTCATATAAATTACACTAGTTAAATACAATGCACATTAGACATCTTTTCAGCATAACATGTTTATATTATGAAGGAGACTGTAACTGGCTGATGCCTATTACGTACTTTTAGAGCAATAACCCTGTCTTCTGTCAGTAATATTCTGTCACAGAGCTCTTTGTCTTTACAGTGCAAGGAGTTTCTGAGACCCTTTAAGAAATCTCTTCGGAAACTGGATTTGCCCCAAGAGCTTCCCAAGGACAAAAAACTGAAGTACACTAAGAAAAACTTGACCATCCTGGGGGATCACATCAATATGTTTCTTCAGCAATACTGCAAATCCTGGGAACTCAAACACTGGAAGAAGTAAGATAATCCTTTCACACTAGCAATGACAATACAGTCCTAATAGCATTCATTTATAAGGAAGGTTGGGCTAGTGGATTAAGCACAGGACTGAGAATAAGAACTGGGTCTGGTCCTGGCTCTGCCGTCGATTTGCTGTGTGCATTTGGACAATCACTTGGAAACACATTTCCAGAAGTCACCCGTAATGTTGGGTGCCCACTTGAGACTCATGGAGTGTGGTTTTCTGAGCACCCATAATTATATCCCACTGGGAGCTGTGGGTAATCAGCACCTCTGAAAATCAGGGCGTTAACATCCCAAGTTGGGCATCCAAAATTAGTGGACACTTGAAAACAAATTGACCTCATGGATGTATCTGTGTGCTTGTCTTCACTGCCCAGTTAACTCAAGTGTTACCCCTAATTTGAGTCCCATCCAGGTGCAAAAATCCTTCACTCAAATGTAGTGGCGCTTTTAACTTGGGCTGGCTGGCCAGTCAGGGGATAAAAGTTAAGCGTCATGTTTGTTCAACTCATCAGCTGCTATAACATGTCTGCTCTGTGGTGTAGATACAGGCTAGCTCCATTCAGGTGCTGACAGCCCTCCAATGCCTTCCCACAAATCCCCTCGTGTGCCCCAAAGAACAGACACGTTTCTCCCACAATTCACTGGGAAAGAACGTCGAGAGCAGCTTAGCTTATTGCAGTGGAAAGAACCATGGGATGCACCCTTACAAATCTTATTGCCACACACAAGTGAGTGCAGCACCAGCCTGGCGAAAGCAGATCGTGTTATTTCACAGTGTGGCCGCTCTCACTCACACTAGGCTAACTCGGGAGGAGTAACTCAAGTGTAAATAACTTGTTCACGCTACAGCGAAGCCATATCCTGAGTGTATGAGGGTTAATTAGTGAAGTGCCTGCAAATCACTATAGAAGCAATTAGGTATTATTATGGTATTTCCAATGGTGTCACAAGTCTACCATAGTGCCCACAATTTAATCAAAGGTTTATTTGGATTATAAATTCTACCCAATCAATATGTCCGGTTTCATCAATGATAGCACTGTGGATGTTTTCCTGTTAGCCGGTGCCTAAGACACATGGAGGCCATCTGGGTGTAATTCCAATGGTATTTAACTTCACTCGGTGGATTTACACCATGGGTGAATTTAACCCAGGGCCAAATAGCGTCTTGTATTATCAGAAGCAACCCAGTTTATGGTGACTGAATGAGCTTATGGTGAAAATACCATCTCTTTTCTAAGGGTTGTAAACCACATGCAGAAGTTTCCTTTATCGAAACCAGGAAGGGTCTCATGAGAAATGCTGACCCTATGGCTGAAGATTATATAACAAACGTGAGCCTTCTGCCTGGAATCCTGAACCCCAGAATGACTCTTCACATTCCAAGGGGAGGGGTGCATGTGTGCCGTTTATAAGCTTAAAAAAAAAAGAAGCCCATACAAATGGGTATGTCCCTGGTTACAGGGGAGAGACAGAAATGAATTACCACTAACAGATGCAAAAAAAACAGGTAGGGAAGAATCTGCATTCAAGCAGACGCCTTCACTCAATCATTCCTTCCTCTAGGATGCTGTGGAGATTTGTCTCTCTTTTCTCAGGACTTGATGCCAAACACCTGCGCAAACTGTACAAATACAGTAAGAGCAACCAAATGGCGAAGTTTCTGGTAAGAGCCGTAAATCAAAAGCAAACTGAAAAGCTACTACAGTAGGTTGTTCCTGCTTACTCGCTTTAAGGGGATCCTTTAATCACACCAGGCAGGCATCTTATATAGTTGACTTAATTCCCACTGATTTAACTAGAGTCGGGATTTCTCCCTATGTCTCCTCAAGGGCTATCAGTTCCTTTGGATTCTTCCGGTTCCTGCTATGTTTTTCAATGACAGTCATTCAGCTACTGGCCAATATATCTTACTATACCGGGCAGAAGCTTCTCACTAGTCTAGCAGCCTGGGAGTATAAAATGGTTTCCAGGGCGTTTCAGCACCATTCACTACCTGGTGACATTGTCATATGGATTAGCATGAGTTATAAAGACTGGAAATCATAGAGAGCTGTAGATGGGATGGCTAGAGCACATGCTACTTCTCAGACAATAAATAGCTGCTGCTTAATACTCATTTCTACCGCCAAAAATGATAGAAGGCCAGATGCTGCCCTTTGATGACAACAGATAGTTCCTATTAGCTTTGGTGAGAGACCCCAGTGGGATTTGAAAAATAGGTGAATCTGCATAAGCATCAGGGGGTAGCCGTGTTAGTCTGTATCTACAAAAACAACAAGGAGTCTGGTGGCACCTTGAAGACTAACAGATTTATTTGGGCATAAGCTTTCGTGAGTAAAAACCTCACTTCTTCGGATGCATAGAGTGAAAGTTACAGATGCAGGCATTATATACTGACACAT